>NC_139988.1:58533061-58553061 GCF_964263955.1 Coregonus lavaretus | reverse complement strand
AACTTTTTCCACATTGTTACGTTACTGCCTTATTCTAAAATATATTAAATACAAATAAATTCTCAGCAATCTACACACAATACCCCATAATGACAAAGCAAAAACAGGTTTTTAGAATTTTTGCAAATTTATCAAAAATAAAAACCAGAAATATCCTTTGCTATGACACTCGAAATTGAGCTCAGGTGCATCCTGTTTCCATTGATCATCCATGAGATGTTTCTACAACTTGATTTGAGTCCACCTGTGGTAAATTCAATTGATTGGACATGATTTGGAAAGGCACACACCTGTCTATATAAGTTCCCACAGTTGACAGTGCATGTCAGAGCAAAAACCAAGCCATGAGTCTCCACCAATCAGGCTTTTATGGTAGAGTGGCCAGACGGATGGCCACTCGTCAGTAAAAGGCACATGACAGCCTGCTTGGAGTATGCCAAAAGGCACCTAAAGACTCTCAGACCATGAGAAACAAAATTCTCTGGTCTGATGAAACCAAGATTGAACTCTTTGGCCTGAATGCCGAGTGTCACGTCTGGAGGAAACCTGGCACCATCCCTATGGTGAAGCATGGTGGTGGCAGCATCATGCTTTGGGGATGAAAGAAAAAATGTTTTTCAGCGGCAGGGACTGGGAGACTAGTCAGGATCGAGGCAAAGATTACCATAGCAAAGTACAGAGAGATCCTTGATGAAAACCTGTTCCAGAGCACTCAGGACCTCAGACTGGGGTGAAGGTTCACCTTCCAACAGGACACGACCCTAAGCACACAGTCAAGACAACGCAGGAGTGGCTTTGGGAAAAGTCTCTGAATGTCCTTGAGTGGCCCAGCCAGAGCCCGGACTTGAACACCATCGAACATCTCTGGAGAGACCTGAAAATAGCTTTGCAGCAACGCTCCCCATTCAACCTGACAGAGCTTGAGAGGATCTGCAGAGAAGAATGGGAGAAACTCCCCAGATACAGGTGTGCCAAGCTTGTAGCGTCATACCCAAGAAGACTCAAGGCTGTAATCGCTGCCAAAGGTGTTTCAACAAAGTACTGAGTAAAGGGTCTGAATACTTATGTAAATGTAATATTTCCATTTGAAAACCTGTTTTTGCTGTCATTATGGCGTATTGTGTGTAGATTGATGAGGGAAAAAAACTATTTAATAAATTTTAGAATAATGCTCTAATGTAACAAATTGTGGAAAAAGTAAAAGGGTCTGTCTGTGTTTCATACATTTCCTTAAATTCGCAAGAGGCTGAATGTATCTCACCGGAGAAAGAATCCGAGCAAACGAAACAGCGCCCCTCTGTCTCAGTATGGGTAGCACAACTATCTGATGTTGTCTGGTCAAAAAGAGTATGACATTGTTGCCGCCCGTAGCATTGAATGCAAGGGAAGCGAGCGAGCATTTGACCTCCGTTGATAAAAAATATAAAATAAGAACCAATCAGCATTGAGCTAAACTGCGTGAGCTCAGCTGTGAATGGTCCTGGCGCACCAAAAAAAAGTGTCTAGGGAAGCCAGTTTGGATTTGGCTTCACACCAATCACATCACCAGAATCCAAATGTCATTGACAGATAAATATTGAATTGTTGTACTGTTGTGCTCTGGTGGCTATCTAGCTAGCTAGCTAAAATCAGCCCATTCTTAAATAAGCCATAGATGGAGATAGGGATTTGGACTTGTGGTTTTACTTAATTCTCCTTACTGGCCAATGATTATAATGGCGATTCTGATCCAACCATAAATGTATACATTGTGCCCCTGGCCTGAGAGGATGGAAGTTCAACATGTAGCTAGATGTAGTAGGCCTGTTGCATCGTTGCCATGAAGGGAAGTTAGGCTAGTGAGCAAGCATTTTAGCCAGGTAGCCTAGAACAACAAAAACTAAAAGCGTGTACTGTATGACAGAGTCATAGACCTTTTAGACAACATGAAAGAGGAGGATGGCATTGCTGCGTTTCTCTACAAGTAGGTTGAGTCAACATGTTTTTTTTTCTTCTCGCAAGCAAGCAAGCATGTGCGCACACACACACACACACACACACACACACACACACACACACACACACACACACACACACACACAAATCAGTACCATGGACAGCCTCATCATATTTAGCTTACGTTGATTGGACTAAATAGTTTTTGGTATTTTTCGTTGTCACTGTATTAGACTAAGCATAAGTGATTAGATGATGTTGAAGTTCAAATGGTGCTGGATTAGTGGAGGCAGCTCCTGTTTTCATTGCGACTTGCGGTAACTCTCCGTGGTTCTAAATCAATAGTTTAGTAGTCTGAAAATGTCAGAAACATTAACTTGCTTGAACATGCTGTAGGTCATGTAACTGTTTGTTACATGCAATATGTTTTGTGGACTTCACCAGACAGCTGTTGCTCTCCGGTTTTGTGATAAAACAAATGTGTGGTTGAATTTATTCTTCATGGTGTCAAGCCATATGAACTAACAGGTTATAGAGAAAACAACACAATTATCACAACACATGTAATATGGCTTTTTTTCCCTGGCTTGGCTTCCCCAGTGATTTTACACACGCACCGCTACTGTTGTTAGGTCTGATGAAGTCTATTTTGTTCATTCTGGTCTCTGAGGTGCTGTTCAGCCACATTTCTGATCACACAGAAATTACCACCATTACAGTGCCTTCAGAAAGTATTCATACCCCTTCACTTATTCCACATTTTGTTGTGTTACAGACTGAATTCAAAATTGATTAAATTGATTTTTTTCTTTCTCACACATCTACATACAATACCCCATAATGACAAAGTGAAAACACGTTGATAGACATTTTAGCAAATGTATTGAAAATGAAATACAGAAATATCTAACTTACATAAGCATTCACACCCCTGAGTCAATACATGTTAGAATCACCTTTGGCAGCGACTACAGCTGTGAGTCTTTCTGGGTAAGTCTCTAAGAGCTTTGCACACCTAGATTGTACAATATTGGCACATTTTTCTTAAAAAAAAACTCTTCAAGCTCTTTCAAGTTGGTTGTTGATCATTGCTAGACAGCCATTTTCAAGTCTTGCCATAGATTTTCAAGTCGATTTAAGTCAAAACTGTAACTAGGCCACTCAGGAACATTCAATGCCATCCAGTGTATATTTGGCCTTGTGTCTCAGGTTATTGTCCTGCTGAAAGGTGAATTTGTCTCCCTGTGTCTGTTGGAAAGCAGACTGAATCAGGTTTTCCTCTAGGATTTTGCCTGTGCTTAGCTCTATTCCATTTATTTTTATCCTAGAAATACTCCCTAGTCCTTGCCGATGACAAGCATACCCACAACATGATGCAGCCACCACCATGCTTGAAAATATGAAGAGTGGTACTCAGTGATGTGTTGTGTTGGATTTACCCCAAACATAACGCTTTATATTCAGGACATAAAGTTCATTTCTAAAGGTTTACTTTATTGCCTTATTGCAAACAGGATGCATGTTTTGGAATATTTGTATTCTGTACAGGCTTCCTTCTTTTCACATTGTCATTCACAATGTTGTTGATCCATCCTCAGTTTTCTCCTATCACAGCCATTAAACTCTTTAACTGTTGTAAAGTCACCATTGGCCTCATGGTGAAATCCCTGAGCGGTTTCCTTCCTCTCTGGCGAATGAGTTAGGAAGGACGCCTGTATCTTTGTAGTGACTGGGTGTATTGATACACCATCCAATGTCTGTTTTTTTTATTTCTACCAATAGGTGCCCGTCTTTGCGAGGCATTAGAATACCTCCCTGGCCTTTGTGGTTGAATCTGTGTTTGAAATTCACTGCTCGACTGAGGGACCTTACAGATAATTGTAGTCATTCAAAAATCATGTTAAACACTATTAATGCACACAGAGTGAGTCCATGCAATTTATTATGTGACATGTTAAGCAAAGTTTTACTCCTGAACTTATTTAGGATTGCCAAAACAAAGGTGTTGAATGCTTAATGACTCAAGACATTTCAGCGTTTCATTTTTCTTAGTTTGTAAAAAATTCCACTTTGACATTACGTGGCCAGTGACATGAAATCTCAATTTAATCAATTTTAAATTCAGGCTGAAATGCAACACAATCTGTAAAAAGTCAAGTGTGTGAATACTTTCTGAAGGCACTGTATCTGGAGTGATCGAGTCATGTCTTGCTGTTCATGTTGTCTCAGTAATGACCCTGTGTTATTAAACACATTTATTTGTCTGCTCTATGTGAAATTTAAATACTTTTGGTACAATGCTGTATAATGTTGTTTAATACTGTAAGGACCCTGATTATTAGAATAATTAGAAAGTAAAGCCTTCCTTTAACCTCTCTAAATACAGTGTGTGTGTGTGTTTTATTGGTTTTACTATCCTTTTGGGGACCAGAAGTCTTCAAGGATTGTAAAAAAAGGAAAATTGGGGACATTTTGCCGGTCCCCACAAGGAAAAATGCTATTTTAGGGTTAGATTTAGGGTTAGGGTTACAATTAGGGTTCGAATTAGGGTTTGGGGTTAGGTTTAGGGTTAGAGGTTAAGTTTAGGTTTAGGTTAAGGGTTAGGGATAACATAATTTTGAATGGGAAATAATTGTATGGTCCCCACAAGGATAGTAAAACAAATGTGTGTGTGTGTGTCTGTGTGTTCCATAAGGTTGGATAGAGGGTGCACTTAGCCCAAAGCCTTTTCTAGCATGGGCAGTGCCTTGAGGGCATTCACCACCACCATCACAGTAGTCAACTGGGTGGGAATTGCTATTGGTTAAGAACGGAGGGAGGGGTCAACCAATGAATTATACTCTTGAGAAAACATATCTTCACTGCAGGTGGCAGTAAATCATCAACCTTGGCTTTATACCGGTTCAGACTATACACACTCCAGCACAGTAGGTGGTGGTATGTACCTGTTCAGTTTATTTACAAACTGCCAATACACTCATTGAAATAGAAGAACAAGACAGTATTTTTGTTTCCATTAACATGTCCAGTGGTTTTTATTTCGACATTTAGAAAGTTGTAAGCTATAAAAACAAAGAGGGTCGTACACTCTATGTATAATCTCCAGTAATTTATTGGGTAAACCACCAACGTTTCGGCATCACTGTGCCTTCTTCAGGGTATTGTCATGAATGCTTGAACCAGGTTATGTAGACAATTAGTGCAACCAATGGGGGTGTGTCATAATTATTAGGTTGATTAGAATTAATTGAGGGAAACTGTTAAAAGACAATAGTTACATCATATTGAATATATTAGGCTATTGTTATCATTAGCATTAGCATAGATTTAACATCAACATACATTATTGTTTAATTTAATTTCACATACATATTTAATTGTTTCCAATTTCATTACATTTTTTGTTACATGTAATCTTTTGGTTCAACCATAATGCATAATAAGCATCATCAACAGGGGGAACATCTTGGGTGTACGCGATAAGCTTAAAGTGGCTGAAAAAAATGAAGTGTTTTAAATGTTTCCATTACCCATTTAGGCAAACTGCATTAATAAATTGGTGACAGTCTGTATGCCCTCCTACCTATCCGTTTCATGTCTCAGGTATCCCACAAAAACCAGCATCGATTGAATGCAAGAATTGACTAATATTTGCCATATTCTAATAATTATCATGTGCCAACATATCGCCACGGTCTGTGCCATGGTGAAACTTGCACCCCCAAGCCTGCTAAATAGTTAGTTAAATAGTTAACCAAATTGCTACCCAGAATATCTGTATTGACCCTTTTTGCACTAACTTTTTTGGACTCATCACATATGCTGCAGCTAGTGTTTATTATTTATACTGTTGCCTAGTCACTTTATTCATAGTTAAAGAGTTAATTCGGAAAGTATTCAGACCCCTTGACTTTTTTCACATTTTGTTACGTTACAGCCTTATCCTAAAATGGATGAAGTAATTTTTTTCCCTCATCAATCTACACACAATACCCCATAATGACAAAGCAAAAACAGGTTTTTAGAAATGTTTACAAATTTAGAAAAATATAAAAAACTGAAATATTAATTTACATAAGTGTTCAGACCCTTTACTCAGCGATTACAGCCTTGAGTCTTCTTGGGTATGACGCTACAAGCTTGGTACACCTGTATTTGGGGAGTTTCTCCAATTCTTCTCTGCAGACCCTCTCAAGCTCTGTCAGGTTGGATGGGGAGCGTTGCAGCACAGCTATTTTCAGTTAGATCCGGTTCAAGTCTGGCTGGGCCACTCAAAGACATTCAGAGACTTGTCCCGACGACACTCCCGCATTGTCTTGGCTGTGTGCTTAGGGTCGTTGTCCTGTTGGAAGGTGAATCTTCACCCCAGTCTGAGGTCCTGAGCGCTCTGGAGCAGGTTTCCATCAAGGATCTCTCTGTACTTTGCTCCGTTCGTCTTTCCCTCGATCCTGACTAGTCACCCAGTCCCTGCCGCTGAAAAACATCCCCACAGCAGGATGCTGCCACCACCATGCTTCACCGTAGGGCTGGTGCCAGGTCACCTCCAGACGTGACGCTTGGCATTCAGGCCAAAGAGTTCAATCTTGGTTTCATCAGACCAGAGAATCTTGTTTCTCATGGTCTGAGAGTCCTTTAGGTGACTTCTGGCAAACTCCAAGCGGGCTGTCATGTGCCTTTTACTGAGGAGTGGCTTCCGTCTGGCCACTCTACCATAAAGGCCTGATTGGTGGAGTGCTGCAGATATGGTTGTCCTTCTGGAAGGTTCTTCAATCTCCACAGAGGGACTCTGGAGCTCTGTCAGAGTGACCATTGGGTTCTTGGTCACCTCCCTGACCAAGGCCCTTCTCCCCCGATTGCTCAGTTTGGCTGGGCGGCCAGCTCTAGGAAGAGTCTTGGGGGTTCCAAACTTCTTCCATTTAAGAATGATGGCGGCCGCTGTGTTCTTGGGGACCTTCAATGCTGCAGAAATGTTTTGGTACCCTTCCCCAGATCTGTGCCTCAACACAATCTTGTCTCAGAGCTCTACGGACAATTCCTTCAACCTCATGGCTTGGTTTTTGCTCTGACATGCACTGTCAACTGTGGGACCTTATATGGACAGGTGTGTGCCTTTCCAAACTTACCACAGGTGGACAACAATCAAGTTGTAGAAACATCTCAAGGATGATCAATGGAAACAGGATGCACCTGAGCTCAATTTCGAGTTTCATAGCAAAGGGTCTGATTACTTATGTAAGTATTCATGGTGTGTCAGGTAGCTTAGTGGTTAAGAGCGTTGTAACCGAAAGGTTGTTGGTTCTAATCCCCGAGCCGACTAGGTGAAAAATCTGTCGATGTGCCCTTGAGCAAGGCACTTAACCCTAATTGCTCATGTAAGTCGCTCTGGATAAGAGCGTCTGCTAAATGTAAATAAGGTATCTATTTTTTATTTGTTATACATTTTCAAAAAAAAATAAAACCTGTTTTTTCTTTGTCATTATGGGGTATTGTGTGTAGATTGATGAGGAAAAAAATAATAATCAATTTTAGAATAAGGCTGTAACGTAACAAAATGTGGAAAAGGGAAGAGGCCTGAATACTTTCTGAATGCACTGTATGCACAGTACATATCTAACTGAATTACCTCGTACCCATGCACATCGAGTCGGTACTGGTACCCCATATGTGACCGACCGGCTCGATTCAGTCTTATGTAGCAAAATTTGAAATTGTGTTTTTTACGATGGATAACAGTAAAGACTCAGAACTAGAACATGGTGTATCATACAATACAGTTGAGGAACAATGGGAAAGTAATTCTGCTTCGAAAGTTGATAAACATGTAACCCTACTTTTGAGAAAACGTCCCTTAAATGTTTTGGTACACCTACTGGAGAGCTCTTCTTTGTCTACACCCATTAAGCTTCTTTCACACCCTCTTAAGCCTTAGCTCTCTTTAATGATTCACATGGGAGGCCATATGTGACTAGTTTCAGGAAACTAGGCATATGTCGCGCGTCACTACTTCCATTTGAACGTAAAATTACTTTTTTTATCAAAATGTGTTTTTGGCAGAAATGCCTTCTGGTACATGTGAACTTTCATGTGCCTTAATAACAAACTTGTATGCCATCTGTAAATACGAATAAAATTGTTAAATTACAAGCCCAGTTGGTTTAGCCACGGAAAAAGACAGCAACCTTCTCGCTAGCCATGATTGGCTGAGATAATGAGTGGGCTGGACATGCAGAGAGATGAAAACGGATTTGTCTGCCATGTAGCTCGCTATATGAGCTGCTCAGTTTGTGTAGGTAATCCTTTCTAACGCAGCTTTTTTGAAAGATATCACATAGTAGTGGAATTAGAGTATGATAAATAAATAAAAATAGTGTCACATGGCCGAATACAACAGCAACAACCTTACAGTGAAATGCTTACTTAGAAGCCCTTAACCAACAATGCAGTTTTAAGAAAAATAACTTTTAAGTAAAAAAGTGGTAATTAAAAATAAATAATTAAAGAGCAGCAGTAAATTAAAATAACAGTAGGGAGGCTATGTACAGGGGGTACCGGTACAGAGTCAATGTGCGGGGGCACAGGTTAGTCGAGGTAATTGAGGTAAAATGTACATGTAGGTAGAGCTAAAGTGATAATAAACAGAGTGTAGCAGCAGCGTAAAAGAAGGGGGGGGGGGGTGGGGGGTGGGGGGGGACAATGCAAATAGTCCGGGTAGCCATTTGATTAGCTGTTCAAGAGTCTTATGGCTTGGGGGTAGAGGCTGTTAAGAAGCTGTTTGTACCTAGACTTAGCGCTCCGGTAGCGCTTGTAGTGTGGTAGAAGAGAGAACAGTCTATGACTAGGGTGGCTGGAATCTTTGACAATTTCTAGGGCCTTCCTCTGCCTGGTTTAGAGGTCCTGGATGGCAGGATGCTTGGCCCCAGTGATGTACTGGGTCATACGCACTACCCTCTGTAGTGCCTTGCGGTCGGAGGCCGAGCAGTTGCCATACCAGGCAGTGATACAACCAGTCAGGATGCTATCGATGGTGCAGCTGTAGGACTTTTTAAGGATATGAGGACCTGAGGGGGAATAGGCTTTGTCGTGCCCTCTTCAACACTGTCTTGGTGTTTTTGGACCATAATAGCTCTCAACCTGTTCCACTACAGCCCCGTCGATAAGAATGCGGGCGTGCTCAGTCCTCCTTTTCCTGTAGTCCACAATCATCTCCTTTGTCTTGTTCGCGTTGAGGGAGAGGTTTGTATCCTGGCATCACACGGCCAGGTCTCTGACTTCGTCACTATAGGCTGTCTCATCGTTGTCGGTGATCAGGCCTACCACTGTTGTGTCGTCAGGAAACTTAATGAAGGTGTTGGAGTCGTGCCTGGCCATGCAGTCATGGGTGAACAGGGAGTACAGGAGGGGACTGAGCACGCACCCTTGAGGTGACCCCGTGTTGAGGATCAGCGTGGCAGATGTGTTGTTACCTACCCTTACCACCTGGGGGCGGCCCATCAAGAAGTCCAGGATCCAGTTGCAGAGGGAGGTGTTTAGTCCCAGGGTCCTTAGCTTAGTAATAAGCTTTGAGGGCACTATTGTGTTGAACGCTGAGCTGTAGTCAATGAATAGCATTCTCACGTAGGTGTTCCTTTTGTCCAGGTGGGAAAGGGCAGTGTGGAGTGCAATAGAGATTGTATCATCTTTGGATCTGTAGAACTTCATGGCTACAGACGTGAGTGCTACGGGTCTGTAGTCATTTAGGCAGGTTACCTTAGTGTTCTTGGGCACAGGGACTATGGTGGTCTGCTTGAAACATGTTGGTATTACAGACTCAGTCAGGGTCAGGTTGAAAATGTCAGTGAAAACACTTGCCAGTTGGTCAGCGCATGCTTGGAGTACACACCCTGGTAATCTGTCTGGCACTGCGGCCTTGTGAATGTTGACCTGTTTAAAGGTCTTACTCACATCGGCTACGGAGAGCGTGATCACACAGTCGTCCGGAACAGCTGATGCTTTCATGTATGCTTCAGTGTTGCTTGCCTTGAAGCGAGCATAGAAGTAATTTAGCTCTTATGGATGGCTTGTGTCACTGGGCAGCTCGTGGCTGTGCTTCCCTTTGAAGTCTGTAATAGTTTGCAAGCCCTGCCACATCCGACGAGCGTCGGCGCCGGTGTAGTATGTTTCAATCTTAGTCCTGTATTGACGCTTTGCCTGTTTGATCGTTCGTCAGAGGGCATAGCGGGATTTCTTATAAGTGTCCGGGTTAGAGTCCCGCTCCTTAAAAGCGGCAGCTCTACCCTTTAGCTCAGTGTGGATGTTGCCTGTAATCCATGGCTTCTGGTTGGGTTATGTACGTACGGACACTGTGGGGACGACATCATCAATGCACTTATTGATGAAGCCAGAGACTGTACTCCTCAATGCCATCTGAAGAATCCCGGAACATATTCCAGTCTGTTTTAGCAAAATAGTCCTGTAGCTTAGCATCTGCGTCATCTGACCACTTCTTTATTGACCGAGTCACTGATGCTTCGTGCTTTAGTTTTTGCTTGTAAGTAGGAATCAGGAAGATGAAGGGCGAGGGAGAGCTTTGTACTCATCTCTGTGTTTGGAGAAAAGGAGGTCAAAAGTTTTTTCCCCTCTGGTTGCACATTTAACATGCTGGTAGAAATTAGGTAAAACGGATTTAAATTTACCTGCATTAAAGTCCCCGGCCACTAGGAGCGCCGCCTCTGGATGAGCATTTAACCGTTTCCTTATGGCCTTATACAGTTAATTGAGTGAATCGGTTTGTTGTAGGAGGATTACTTTTATGCTATCCCAGGTATTCCTTAAAGAGGTAGGGTTTCAAGTGTCTCCGGAAGGTGGTCAGAGACTCCGCTGTCCTGGCGTCGTGAGGGAGCTTGTTCCACCATTGGGGTGCCAGAGCAGCGAACAGTTTTGACTGGGCTGAGCGGGAACTGTGCTTCCGCATAGGTAGGGGGACCAGCAGGCCAGAGGTGGAAGAACACAATGCCCTCGTTTGGGTGTAGGGACTGATCAGAGCCTGAAGGTAAGGTGGTGTAATCCAGACGGGAGATGACATGTGCCTGGATTAGGACCTGTAAGGCAGGGTTGTACTCTGCAAATGTTGTAGAGCATGAACCAACAGGATCAGGTCACCGCTTTG
Organism: Coregonus lavaretus; assembly: GCF_964263955.1. NCBI lineage: Eukaryota > Metazoa > Chordata > Actinopteri > Salmoniformes > Salmonidae > Coregonus > Coregonus lavaretus. The sequence continues at coordinate 58,541,981 of NC_139988.1, read as the reverse complement.
ATGTTAGCGGAGAATGACAGGGTGTTGTCCAGGGTCACGCCAAGGTTCTTTGCACTCTGTGAGGAGGACACAATGGAGTTGTCAACCGTGATGGCGAGATCATGGAGCGGGCAGTCCTTCCCCGGGAGGAAGAGCAGCTCCGTCTTGCCGAGGTTCAGCTTGAGGTGGTGATCCGACATCCACACTGATATGTCTGCCAGACATGCAGAGATGCGATTCGCCACCTGGTTATCAGAAGGCCCTGTGTAGCTCAGTTGGTAGAGCATGGCGCTTGCAACGCCAGGGTTGTGGGTTCGTTTCCCACGGGGGGCCAGTATGAAAATGTATGCACTCACTAACTGTAAGTCGCTCTGGATAAGAGTGTCTGCTAAATGACTAAAATGTAAAATGTAAGGGGGAAAGGAGAATATTAATTTTGTGTCGTCTGCGTAGCAATGATAGGAGAGACCATGTGAGGATATGACAGAGCCAAGTGACTTGGTGTATAGAGAGAATAGGAGATGGCCTAGAACTGAGCCCTGGGGGACACCAGTGGTGAGAGCACGTGTTGTGGAGACAGATTCTCGCCACGCCACCTGGTGGCAGCGACCTGTCAGGTAGGACGCAATCCAAGAGTGAGCCGCGTCGGAGATGCCCAGCTCGGAGAGGGTGGAGAGGAGGATCTGATGGTTCACAGTATCAAAGGCAGCAGATAGGTCTAGAAGGATGAGAGCAGAGGAGAGAGAGTTAGCTTTAGCAGTGCGGAGAGCCTCCGTGACACAGAGAAGAGCAGTCTCAGTTGAATGACCAGTCTTGAAACCTGACTGGTTTATCATGAGATACTCTACCTCAGGCGAACAAAACCTCGAGACGTCCTTAATATTAGATTCCGTGCTAGCTAAGGAGATGGAGAAAATTCAGGCGTTTGATTGTAAATATGCAGACGGAGTCAAAAAGAGTACACACAGAAGGCTGTTGAATAAAACACCTGTCTCCGGATTACCTTCAAACTAAGGTCAACCTTGGCATCCGTGACAGAGAGGGAGAAGCGTCCATCCATGTATACGGGTAAGAGAGTCTAGCTAGCTACATTTTCAGATATGACCCATTTCTAATTTTGTCAGAAAGTCGTTTTCATTTCAAGTTAAAGTGTACTGTTAGCTAGCTAGCTAACGTTAGCTGGCTGGCTAGCTAGCTAACATTACTTGTATGATCTGTGTAGTGATATTATTCGTATCTCAGAGCCATTTGCATTGCTAGTTATAGCCTAATGTTAGCTAGCTAACATTGAACCTGGTTGGTTAGCTACCTGCAGATTCAGGCAGGGTAGTAACGTCATGAGTTGGGATTATGGTTAATTGTTTAGCTAGCTAGCTAGCTACATGTCTAAACAAAAGACTCCACTATGCAAGTAACTATTTCAATAGAATATTTATGATGTCACTGTGACAACTGTCGATAGACGTAGCTGGTAAATTCACTCTGGCTATCTACTCCGATTTCAGAGCACTCTTGTCTGAGTGTGCCAGAGCGCAGAATAACTGACACATTTACGAATGCTCAACACCCGTTGAATATGGCCGGTGTAAGTAAACGTTGGCAAAAAAGCGTCATTCAATTTTTGCCAGCAGCACAGTTACTGTCACCAGCGCTCTGGATAACATAAAACAGCCTAACCAGCTCTGCTGGGCGAGTAAAATGGTCAGAGTGAGCTGTTCTCTCATTTGTGTCTGGAAGTAGCTAGCAAGCTAGCCAACGTTAGCCAGTTAGCTTGGGTGTTTGACTGCTGTTGTAAGGTGAGAACGCTTGGATCAACCCTGCTCCTCGGCCAGAGCGTCCAGTGTGTGCTCTGAACGCTCCGAGAGTGAAATGCTCTGAATTTACGAAAGGCCAGAGCACACTCTGGCAATCCAGATTAAATTTATGAACACACCCGTAGTATAAGCCAGCCTTTAGTCTTGAAATCTTTGGTTGTTTAGTACATAGCCTCACATGTGAATCCTTAATCTTAAGAGAGTGTGAACGATGCTAAATGGGTGTAGACAAAGAAGAGCTCTCCAGTAGGTACCAAAACATTCAAGGATAATTTTCTCAAAAGTGAGGTTACACGTTTATCAACTTTCAAAGCAGAATTACTTTCCCGTTGTTCCTCAACTGTAGTGTATGATATACCATTTTCTAGCTCTGAGTCTCTACTTTTATCCAATGTAAAACATTTTTTTTTCAAATGTTGCTACATAAGACCGAATCAAGTCAGTCGGTCACATATGCTAAACAGTGTACTAAACAACCAAAGATTTCAAGACTAAAGTCTGGTTTATACTACCTCTATCGACATGTCTGTATACAGTTGTCGCAGTGACATCATGAACATTATATTGTCGTCCGACATCAAACTTGTCGTTGTCGTTATGAAAAGTATAAACACAAAAATGACAGGCTGCATGACATCAGAAGCCTGGTGGTCCAAAATAGCATAACTGGTGTGTTTTAACACCAATAAACCCATCCGTTTAAAAATTACTTTGGTATATGTCAATCTAGCAAACCAGGCAACTAAAAGCAACTTTCTAAACAATGTTTTGGTTTGTTTCTAGCTTGTTAGCTAGCTAGCTAACGTTACGTTAGCTGCCTAGCCAGTTCAAATAATGACCATATCATATAGCTGACAACGTCTTAAGTTTAGCTAATTTGTATTCATTATTACAGGAAAATAAACTCACAACAAGATCATTATTTGCAAGGTAATGGCGAGCAAATTACGGAAACTAGCTTACGGTATGAGTGTGACGAAATAAAAGAAGGGCATTCTACCAGAGAATTTTAGAACTTGGACACTGTCTCATTGGCCTAAAATTGTATCCTATTTTGACTTTGGTGCAGGTCATGTTGATCTTCACATTACCGTCTCTGGTAAACACACACTTTATTTATCACATGCACAGGATACAGAATGTGCAAACGCTACAGTGAAATGGTTACTTGCATAGTAACAACTCCCAACTCATAACGTTACTACCCTGCATGAATCTACAGGTAGCTAAAGCTATCCAACTAGGTTCAATGTTAGATGGCTAGCTAACATTAGGTCATAACTAGCAATGCAAATGGCTCTGAGATACAAATAATATTACTACACAGATAATCCACTTAACTTTAGCTAGCGAGCCAGCCAGCCAGCCAGCTACCGTAAGCTAGCTAGCTAACAGTACGCTTTAACTTGCAATGAAAATGATTTTCGGACAAAATTAGAAACATATAATATCTGAAAATGTAGCTAGCTAGACTCTCTTACCCGTATACATGGATGAACGCTTCTCCCTCTCTGTCACGGATGCCAAGGTTGCCCTTAGTTTTAACATGTAATCCGGAGACAGGTGTTTCATACAACAGCCTTCTGTGTGTTCTCTTTTTTCGACTCCCTCCGCATATTTGCAATCAAACGCTTGAATTTTCTCCATCTCCTTAGCTATCATATTCTGCTTCCACTGGGCATTCCACTGATTAAAAAACTCGGTCCTTCAGAAAGTGGAGAGCATTAGCAACACTTTGGCAGTTCCTCGTTATATCTTTCAAAAAAGTAAAGTTAGAAAGGATTACCTAAACATACTGAGCAGCTCATGTTATAGACAGAAGCGTGCTACATGGCAGACCTATCCAAACTCATCTTTCGGCATGTCCAGCCCATCCATTATCTCAGCCAATCATGGCTTGCGGGAAAGTTCATGTCTTTTTCCGTGGCTAAACAAACTAGGCTCGTAATTGAACAATTGTATTCGTATTTACAGATGGCATACACGTTTGTTATTAAGACACATGAAAGTTCACATGTTCCAGAAGACATTTCTGCAAAAGAACGCATTTTGATAAAAAAAATTATGTTCAAATGCCTCTCCTGTGAAGTAGTGACCCGCGACATACGCCTAATTTCCTAAAACAAGTCACATATACTATATATAGCCATGTTATCATTACTCATTGTGTATTTATTATTACCTGTATTATTACGTGTTATTTATTTTCTGTTATTTCTCTATTTTTTTCTCTCTCCATTGTTGGGAAGGGCCCATTTCACTGTTAGTCTACACCTGTTGTTTACGAAGGATGTGACAAATAACATTTGATTTGATCCCATGCTCTGCATACAGTTGAAGTCGGAAGATTACATACACTAAGGTTGGAGTCATTAAAACTAGTTTTTCAACCACTCCACACATTTCTACTAATCAAAAGAAATCAGCCAAGACCACAGAAAAAGAATTGTAGATCTCCACAAGTCTGGTTCATCCTTGGGAACAATTTCCAAACGCCTGAAGGTATAATGTTCATCTGTACAAACAATAGTACGCAAGTATAAACAACATGGGACCACGCAGCCGTCATACCGCTTAGGAAGGAGACACGTTCTGTCTCCTAGAGATTAACGTACTTTGGTGTGAAAAGTGCAAATCAATCCCAGAACAACAGCAAAGGACCTTGTGAAGAGGAAACAGGTACAAAAGTTTCTATATCCACAGTAAAACGAGTCCTATATCGACATAACTTGAAAGACCGCTCAGCAAGGAAGAAGCCACTGCTCCAAAACCGCCATAAAAAAGCCAGACTACGGTTTGTAACTGCACATGGGGACAAAGATCATACTTTTTGGAGAAATGTCCTCTGGTCCGATGAAACAAAAATAGAACTGTTTGGCCATAATGACCATTGTTATGTTTGGAGGAAAAAGGGGGTCCTTGCAAGCCGAAGAACACCATCCCAACCGGGAAGCACTGGGGTGTCAGCATCATGCTGTGGGGGTGCTTTTCTGCAGGAGGAACTGGTGCACTTCACAAAATAGATGGCATCATGAGGATGGAAAATTATGTGGATATATTGAAGCAACATCTCAAGACATCAGTCAGGAAGTTAAAGCTTGGTCGCAAATGGGTCTTCCAAATGGACAATGACCCCAAGCATACTTCCAAAGTTGTGGTAAAATGGCTTAAGGACAACAAAGTCAAGGTATTGGAGTGGCCATCACAAAGCCCTGACCTCAATCCTATAGGAAATTTGTGGGCAGAACTGAAAAAGCGTGTGCGAGCAAGGAGGCCTACAAACCTGATTCAGTTACACCAGCTCTGTCAGGAGGAATGGGCCAAAATTCACCCAACTTATTGTGGGAAGCTTGTGGAAGGCTACCCGAAACGTTTGACCCAAGTTAAACAATTTAAAGGCAATGCTACCAAATACTAATTGAGTGTACGTAAACTTCTGACCCACTGGGAATGTGATGAAAGAAATAAAAGCTGAAATAAATGATTCTCTCTACTATTATTCTGACATTTCACATTCTTAAAATAAAGTGGTGATCCTAACTGACATAAGACAGGGAATTTTTACTAGGATTAAATGTCAGGAATTGTGAAAAATTGAGTTTAAATGTATTTGGCTAAGGTGTATGTAAACATCCGACTTTAACTGTACCTTCAAAATTATTCCGCAATCATCACTCATTTGATAAACACAATTTATATCATAATTTGTCGCAATAAAGAAAGTTTGGCAAAAGGAAAACCCACCCCTGTCGAACGGATAAATGTCTCCTGTATCTGCCGTTTCCATTGCACGTGACAATTTTTTTTTTTTTGCGACATAACTTTGTCGAATAAACCTGGGTCAATGTAAACCTGCCTAGTGAGAACTTCAACCTGGAGATAGCCCTCACTGGTGCTGCCCATGATGTCTCAGTTGTGGTCATTGCAAAGATAGGACATGAGATCTAGTACATCTCTAATGTGTTTTCTGAATTCGCTATGTCTGGGACAATAAAACAGGCATGTACGAGGGTGTATATACAGTGGGGGAAAAAAGTATTTAGTCAGCCACCAATTGTGCAAGTTCTCCCACTTAAAAAGATGAGAGAGGCCTGTAAAAAATCCAGAAAATCACATTGTAGGATTTTTAATGAATTTATTTGCAAATTATGGTGGAAAATATGTAGTTGGTCAATAACAAACAAGCAAGATTTCTGGCTCTCACAGACCTGTAACTTCTTCTTTAAGAGGCTCCTCTGTCCTCCACTTGTTACCTGTATTAATGGCACCTGTTTGAACTTGTTATCAGTATAAATGACACCTGTCCACAACCTCAAACAGTCACACTCCAAACTCCACTATGGCCAAGACCAAAGAGCTGTCAAAGGACACCAGAAACAAAATTGTAGACCTGCACCAGGCTGGGAAGACTGAATCTGCAATAGGTAAGCAGCTTGGTTTGAAGAAATCAACTGTGGGAGCAATTATTAGGAAATGGAAGACATACAAGACCACTGATAATCTCCCTCGATCTGGGGCTCCACGCAAGATCTCACCCCGTGGGGTCAAAATGATCACAAGAACGGTGAGCAAAAATCCCAGAACCACACGGGGGGACCTAGTGAATGACCTGCAGAGAGCTGGGACCAAAGTAACAAAGCCTACCATCAGTAACACACTACGCCGCCAGGGACTCAAATCCTGCAGTGCCAGACGTGTCCCCCTGCTTAAGCCAGTACATGTCCAGGCCCGTCTGAAGTTTGCTAGAGTGCATTTGGATGATCCAGAAGACGATTGGGAGAATGTCATATGGTCAGATGAAACCAAAATATAACTTTTTGGTAAAAACTCAACTCGTCGTGTTTGGAGGACAAAGAATGCTGAGTTGCATCCAAAGAACACCATACCTACTGTGAAGCATGGGGGTGGAAACATCATGCTTTGGGGCTGTGTTTCTGCAAAGGGACCAGGACGACTGATCCGTGTAAAGGAAAGAATGAATGGGGCCATGTATCGTGAGATTTTGAGTGAAAACCTCCTTCCATCAGCAAGGACATTGAAGATGAAACGTGGCTGGGTCTTTCAGCATGACAATGATCCCAAACACACCGCCCGGGCAACGAAGGAGTGGCTTCGTAAGAAGCATTTCAAGGTCCTGGAGTGGCCTAGCCAGTCTCCAGATCTGAACCCCATAGAAAATCTTTGGAGGGAGTTGAAAGTCTGTGTTGCCCAGCGACAGCCCCAAAACATCACTGCTCTAGAGGAGATCTGCATGGAGGAATGGGCCAAAATACCAGCAACAGTGTGTGAAAACCTTTTGAAGACTTACAGAAAATGTTTGACCTGTGTCATTGCCAACAAAGGGTATATAACAAAGTATTGAGAAACTTTTGTTATTGACCAAATACTTATTTTCCACCATAATTTACAAATAAATTCATAAAAAATCCTACAATGTGATTTTCTGGAATTTTTTTCTCATTTTGTCTGTCATAGTTGAAGTGTACCTATGATGAAAATTACAGGCCTCTCTCATCTTTTTAAGTGGGAGAACTTGCACAATTGGTGGCTGACTAAATACTTTTTTCCCCCACTGTACTATACTAAATTAAAGAAATTATTTGAACAACAATTTTCAAAATATTGTGTCTTCAACAGGATTCGACCTCATAAACTTACATTCCCTGAAAATTCCATAAAATTCCAAAATTCCATACTCTACCTGCTAAGCTACCGGTCAGGTGAAACACTGTGATTATCTTTTGACCCTGCTGGTCATCTATGAACGTTTGAACATCTTGAAGAAAGATCTTGTCTTAATGGCCATGTACTTTTACAATCTCAACCCGGCACAGCCAGAAGAGGACTGGCCACCCCTCAAAGCCTGGTTCCTCTCTAGGTTTCTTCCTAGGTTCCTGCCTTACTAGAGAGTTTTTCCTAGCCACCGTGCTTCTACATCTGCATTGTTTGCTGTTCATGGTTTTAGGCTGGGTTTCTGTATTAGCACTTTGTGACATCTGCTGATGTAAAAAGGGCTTTATAAATACATTTGATTGATTGATTGATTGATTGATTGAAGAGAAGAATGTGCCTATTTGAAAGCTAGAAAATAATGTGTAGCTCGTGACATGTTTCATTTTTTAAAAGTAGTTCTCATGCCAAAAAAGGTTGGAGACCCCTGGCTTGCGGAATGATCTCCAAAAGTCCTTCAAGGTGGTGGAGTTGGTGCCTCTAGGGCAATTCAGGCAGATGTTAGAGGGCCTTTTTATTGAAAATGATGTGTTCGTTTAGCTTTTCGTGATTTGTGTATACTTTCATGTATTTTGTAATTTAAGTGTATATAGATATGTATAGCGTAATTGTTGTTTATTGATGTGTTCATGCAGGGCTAATCTGCCAAAGAGACCGCGGTCTCAGCATGACTCACTGCTTGAATAAAGGTACAAAATGAAATAAAATAAAATAGAGTGTCCATTTGTGTGTGTGTGTGTGTATGTGTGAGTGTGTGTGCGCATGTCTATTTTTGTGGGTGGAGTGTGTGTACGCGCGTTAGATGGGACCTGTTGTCTGTAAACAATGATGACAGGTATAGTGTGTTTACATTTGGATTCATGTTCAGATATTATGTTGCTGCTGACTGCTCACATTATGATGCTAGAATCATACCCTTTAGAGTCATATTTAGATTCATATTATGGCTCTAATACCACTCTCAAATAAATTCACCTTGAAAGCGTAGCTCGTCCATAACCATATGCATATGGAACTATTAGCAGAGCCGTTTATTAGTGCCAGTTTGAATAAGTATATTAGTGAGAGTTTGTCACATAATTACTTCATAGCTAAATAACAAGCAGATACTATAAGCCATTTTAAACCTCCATCCACTGAAAGGTAAGGGTGGTGATAAAATAGTGCAGATTAAAATGATATTGCAGCCAAGGCCAGTGAAATGAATATGAATATCCAATTGAAATTTAAATCAAGAGATGCTCCTTGTTAAGAGGGTTTCAAAATGCATGAAATGAATTATTTATATATCCGTTCTGTCTTGCACAGAGAGCTTGTGTGTGTGCGTGCAAGCGCGTAAGCGTGCATACATGTGTGTGGGACATTGGCAAGAACAGGAACAGTGGTCTCTCCTCAAG